>NC_137262.1:38027603-38075103 GCF_053477335.1 Acartia tonsa | reverse complement strand
CCCTAATAACGATACACAAAATTGCAACACTACAACCAAAATATGACAAAAGTCCCCAAAGTTTTGAGCCAACGAATAAGAAAACTTCATTATAAAACTTTGGAGACTATTGTAAAAATTGCCTAATGTTTCCTTTCTCCCTGAGATTATACAGACTATCCTTAAACTAATATTTACATTAAAGTAACAGGTTGTTTATCAGTATCAACTGAACCGATATGCTTCTCCTTTACATTGAAGCTTATTTTACTCGCAGGAAAAGTTTTCATTTTGGGGAGGGGACCAACACTTTCAGCCCCCGGAAGGTATCACTTAACCTTCCCCCTCCCCCCCTCTCCACCACATCTATTCATTAAAGTACTCCTAGGGTCATCTATGGGATTAGCCGTTAGTGACTTAAAAATAATTCAAGTTCAATGATATTGTGGTAATACGGCAGCAGACGGACGGGTAGTTTACAGAGTTGCTACGCAGTGGCTTATCAAGTCAAGCCTTCTGCACTAATCCTATTATATCACCATTCACCTCATGACCGCAGATGACCCCGTCGCGCAGCGGTCAGATAGGACTGGCTAAATAGGGGAGGGGCACGGACACTTAGCAACCCCGCGCCCCTCAGGCAACTATACAACCGGGAGATGGTGCCTTCCCTTTTACTACAGCTTACCCCACAGATGTCTACCGCCGCGGGCTACGCCCTTGTCTCCCACACCCCCTTCAAACCTAACTTATTGTTATAATCTATTTTGTATATATATAGTAACCACCCATTGTAAATGTATGCAGTTAAATATAATTTCTGTATGAGTAAATCCTGCTAGTTTGTTTTGGTAGAATACTTCAAGGCTAGGGGCTCGTTGGATTCGAACTCGCAACCGGTGAGCTGAAACGCTTCGGCTTACCACAACTTGGTGTCAGCGTGTTTCAATCGAGCCCTGCAGAAACTAGCCAATTCTACCTCTGATTGGACCCTTTTGCAAGTAAGGGGACAGTCAGCTGCCAACTGAGAAGCCAACTGACCCGCGAGATGGCCTTTTTAGGTCGATTTTCCATCATTTTGAACGCATTATGTAGGCCTCTGGCCTACGGCAAGCAGATTTAGCCTGCTAAAAGCGCCAGTTTACGGCGTTTTTCCGTACCGTGTAGGAGTAGTGCTAGGTGCGCAGCCACGGTAATCGGATAATTTAGCTCAGACGGCTACAGAACTGAGTCTAAATTGGCAAGTGTAGCTGGGACAAGCCCCAGGACACCCAGGCCAAACCTACGAGACGGACAGCTAAGTGCTGGTCTCCCTGAGAAGGCAATGTGTGGCTGTGAAGCTTCAGCACACAAGTAAGGCCTACCACTGCGACGGATAGCAGAATTTGAGCCAAAGGCACGGCAGGACGGGACATTCCCTGCCGTTACCTCCCAGGATTCGAACCCGAGGCGCTGCAGGAAGGGCCATTCCCTGCCGCCATCTTTCGGGATTCGAACCAGCGGCGCTGCAGGACGGGACATTCCCTGCCGCCGCTATCCATCGACCCTTGCAGGACGGACATTCCCTGCTGCCATTGCTTCCAGAATCACACCTAGAGCTCCTAGTGATAACTACACATTAGTGTTTATAAATGTCAACCAAGTGATAAAAAGAAATATAAAATTGTTGACCCAGTGATAATTGATAAGCTCTAGTGATTCGAAGCTACAGTATAAGCCACCACCAGCGGTCTACACACACCATGGTAAGCGATACTACCATAGCTGCGGTTCGGCCACCGCCGAAGTTTCTGCCGACCCCAGCCGAGCGGGAGGCCCCCTTGTCTCAAGGGCAGGACCTCCACTTCCCCTGCCACATCAGGGTGAGGTTCCCTACTCCTGACCCTGCCCAGCACGTACAGGTTGATGCCATGGTAGATTCTGGCAACCGTGTACCAGGGTCTGCTGTCATTTCTGAACACCTCATGCACGCGGATGTTGGTTCCAGACAACACCCAAATCCTGACTGCTAATGAGGAAGGGCAACCCCTTCAGGTAATTGGAAAATTATATGAATTATATATGGCAGTCTCACACACTCTTATACTCCATCTGTACCACGTGACTGTGGTACGGAATCTCTCACACCCTCTGAACCTAGGAGGGTACTTTCTCAAGGAGTTCGGAACTAGGCTCTGTTTCGACATGCAACCCCCCTGCTTGTGGGTGCGTGGGGAGTTTATCCCACTCCGTGGCGTCCCCATAGACCGGGAGACAGCCGAGAGAGAGTTGAGTTACGAGGGGCCTCTGCCAGGCCCACTGCCAGAGCAGCCGCGTGTAGTCGAGAAAGGCACGCACTGGGTGGATGCTGCGCTGAACGCCCACAGGGGGACCAACCTGCTAGCCATGGGAGTGCCCCCAGTACCCAAGGTGCCTCTGGAGAGCCTGCCAACAACGTTTCCCGAGATTTCCAGCCCTCCAGAGCCTATCTTCTCCGCCGACACCTTTATCAACGGCCAGCCGTGTCCACCTGGCCCCCTCTACCTGGGGCCCCCAGCAATCCAACCGGCCAAGTCCGAGCCCAGGCCCGTCAAGTCGCGGTCTGATGCACTCGGAGCCGCTCCCAGCCCCCAGGAATCAGCCTCTCCCGGCGCCGTGCCCGTCAAGTCGTGGCCGGACGCCCTTGGAGCCACGCATGGCTCCGATGCCTCAGCCTCTCCCGGCGCCGAGCCCGTCAAGTCGCGGCCGAACGCCCACGGAGCCAAGGCTGGCCCCGGCAACCCGGCCTCTCCTAGCGCCGAGTCCGTCAAATCATGGCCGAGCACCCTCGGAGCCACGCATGGCTCCGACACCTCAGCCCCTCCCGGCGCCGAGCCCGTCAAATCGCGGCCGGTGGCTCCCGGAGCCGAAGCTGACCCAGTGCCAGCCACTTTCAGGCTAAGTGCTGTCACTCCAACCAATGGCCAACCACCCCAACTCCGTACAGCCAAGAGGGTGGTCTTGCCTGGCCGCGGTGTCATGGCTGTCCCTGTCGAGCTAGTGGGACACCGCACCAAGGATGCCATCCAGCTATCTGCCCCAGAACAGAGGTTTGGGGAGTATCTTGTCATACCAGAAGGCCTGTATGCGCACAGGCCTGGCTCCGCCAGCGTGTTCCGAGTGCTTGTGGTAAATGAGGGGGAGATGCCTCTCCTGCTGAACGCCGGCCTCCCCGTGGCTGGGGAGCTGGTAAAGCCCGACATTCTGGAGGTGTCCGACAAGCCTCCCCCTCGCATCCATTCGTTCCAAGAGCCTGTTGAGCCCCCAGATATGCAGCAGCTGTGGGCAGGCCTTGAGATGGAGGAGAACGAATTTCTGCGCAAGGACTCCCTGCTCAAGAAGGAGGTCTGGACCCTGCTGTCAGAGTACAGGGATGTCTTCTCAAACTCTACCCCCGGCTGCACTGATGTAGTAGAGTTACAGCTGCTCCTCAAGCCAGGGACCCAGCCGATCCACCAGAGATTTCGGGATCTGAACCCGCGGCAGGAGGCTGAGCTGGAAAAACAACTGGACACATGGTTGCAAGAAGGAGTCATAGAGCCTTCGGACTCTGTCTCAACCATGACACTTTGGTTGAGCTTGACTTCCGAATTAGCGGGAAGTTCACGAGATCAGTTGGCGAACATACAAACCCCCAATACCAGGAACCATCAAGTTTCAACAGCAGGTTTGAATATAGATTTATTGATGAAATTATTTCAAAGACCTGAAATTACAATATCAATTAGTTCATAATTCCAGTTATTTATAACCACGTAATCTTATTTGCTTTTTAAAAATCATTTCTCTACGGTAAAAATCTTTGGAAACTTTGGCTTTAAAGGAAAATTATTTGGTTTAATAAATCATTGTTAATGCAACAATAAGGCACATAAAAATTACTAAAACATATATTAATCATAATTAAGTTTCATGCTTAGCTGGCTAAAGCCTTTTTAAAACTACATATAATCGTCCTATACACCATACTTCTTAATGAAAATTAACAAATTCTACCTGAAGCTCTTATGGTTTCAAATCCCTGATATACTAGGGTCGTTCACACACTATGAGACCAATGATAGGCCCAATTTTGTTCTCCGAAATCTTCACACACTCATGTCTCATTCAAAAGTGAAAAACGTGGGCGCATATAAACAATCCATGCTGCGTCACTTTATGAAGGGAAAGTCAAAAAAGACGACATTTGCGCTTAATTCTAGGATTAATGATAAGGAATTAATTTCGTACTTGATAAACACAAAGCTTCCTCGAAAAGAGGTTAAGACACACCCCCCGTTTGAAAGTCAAATTAACTTCCTTAACGAGATTCAAGGTTTTTTTGCGCTGAGCATTAGCAACATTTCTCACTAAACTCAACTCACCATAATCACATGAGGATGGCCACATCCCGAAAACGTGACAATTTTGCTCCTAACTAAATGAAACCCCGTGAAATGCATACACAATATTATACTCCTCACTAGGACTCATAATACCTCACATTTTAGGATAGAAGGATGGGGATTGGTTTGTACCATACAACATTCCATGCACATGACAATCACAAGATCACATACACAAATCCTAAAATAGATAATCCTATTAATCATGATGTTGTAATATAACAACTATACTAAATAATAATCATTTCATAATCAATAGGTAATAAATCATTATTAATAAATCAATAAGTACCTACGAAATCAGGTTGAAATGTAAATGTAAACAAATAATGGTAAAAATAAAACGAAATAAATCTTAGACAAGAAAATTAAGATTTATAGGTACTTAAAACTAAATTTGTTAAGCATCAAAAAGAGTAGTAAGAAAAAATTTTTCAAAATCCTTGGGCAGAAAGTTTTTCAAACCTAATGAATAAGAACTGTAATATCTTAATCAACAATAAAACTTTTTAATACTTAAAGAATAGCAAAATGATAATATCTTCGTTAGAATTTTCATTGAAATTATGAAAAAATACCAATTTTTCTTTGTAAAAAATATGAGACTTTAAATATGAATTTTCAATCATTCCTTGATCTGAATAAAAAATGTTTACTTGATTGAAATTCATATATAATTTTAAAAAATCTGCTAAAAAAATACTTGATTTTTTCTTAGAATAAATATCGAATCACGCAACCTCGACACATTTATTCCTTTTTGTTAAACTTTTCAGGTAAGTTTTATAATGAATTGTACTTTTGAAAAGAAATTAAACTCAATAAAATTAAATTTGAGCATATGAAATAGAATAAAATTTTATCGCATTTCATTTGATTCTTATTTTAGGCATAAAAATAGGCATATGAAAATGTAGCTTTTTACTAAAAAAAATGTTCTTAGTTTTCATAAAATAAGAATCAATTGTTAATCATAATTTTTTAACAACTGCTTTTATTTTAATATCTGCGATAAAATGAAGGAAGGGTTAATTTAAAATATGCATAGTTTATCTTAAATTAATTCTGTGATATTCATATAAATAATAATCAATATTTTAATAATATCATACATCGTGCTCATTATTATAAATGCTTATCTCATAGAAAATAGAGTTTACATTTTTAAACATGAACGAAAATATATGTACCTAGGAAATAATTGCTATAAAATACTTTCTCAAGGTTTAAAATTGCCCTGTCTGAAATCGCTAGGTACATATATTACTACGAATCTCTGCTCTCGGAATGAAGAAAAATCTTTACGCGTGGATTATTAGGAATCCTTGCCTCCGGAGTGAAAGAAAAAACTTTATTTGCTTACAAATTAAAACAAATATCTTGATTTTTTGCGATAATCTTTTAAAAATAATAATAAGAAATTATTTTAAACATTATCATAATAATTTTACATGTTGTGTTCTTTACTTTAATGCATTATCTCATATGAGACTCTAAGAATAACATATTTAAGCAACCGTGAACCATGAAAAAAAATACCTCGAAAAATACTTTTAAAAAATCTATTTTTCTCAATCTAAAAAAATCTGCAAAATCACTTTGTAGTTAATACACACAGACTTTTGCTTTTCAAAATCATACTTAAAGAAACAAAATCTTTTAAAATCTGCTTTAAAAGTCTAAACAATTTTGTAGAATTTTTGTGCTTAAATATGAACAATAAAATTAGTTGAATAATGAATACTTATTCTTTGCAGAACCTTTTTAGGTTCCCATCACAAGCTTAATATATAACTTGTAATATTTTTTCTTTAAAGATCATTTTCACATAATAGTTTATGTTGTAGATTAGATATGTGTGGTTTGAAATTTTTCAATGACTTTCTGGCGGCAACACCCGCCATATTTCCACCCGCCATTTGCAGGCCTCTTACCCTGTGTCGGGCGGCAAGGTTGGCAGCAGCCAAGTCGATTCTTGATTCATGACAGCACCAGGGCAAGTAATAAAAGTGTGACTGTCATAAAATTTAGAATCATCTACCGGCTTTTGTCCGGCCGGAACCGAAACTCCCGTCGGCTCTTGTCCGGCCAGAACCGAATTTCTTATTGGCTCTTGCCCAGCTGGAACCGAAACTCCCGTCGGCTCTTGTCCAGCTGGAACCAAAACTTTGATCGGCTCTTGTCCAGCCGGAACCGAAACTCCCGTCGGCTCTTGTCCGGCTGGAACCGAATCCTTCAGCGGCTCAATACCCGCCGTAACAATATTCTCAACGGCTACAGTATCGTTACCAATATCATCAGGAATAACTGCAGCACAACTAACATCATTATCAACAGCTACGGCAGTACCAACCGGCTCATTATCAACAGCTACGGCAGTACCAACCGGCTCATTATCAACAGCTACGGCAGTACCAACCGGCTCATTATCAACAGCTACGGCAGCTTTATATGCAGATTTCTGCTGACCAGCTCCATAGTCAGCACTTGTACAGATAAAACCACTACCAAAAATGGTTCGCCACAACATAGACTGGCCCACTTTCTGGAAGGTTGATGGAAACACGTCAGGATGTGTATTTCCAATGATGATATCTAAGCCTCCACTAATATATGTAAATCTTTCTGGGGGCATCTTAAATATTTCGGCGGCGGTTTCCGGATGGACCGAGCGCATCTCGTTGCCACCTCCGAGGTTAGGCATAACAGCTGCCTCAAATTCTCTCAAGTTACCATCCCTGTCCTTCAGATAGAACACCACATTGCGGCAGGATGATTCACTACCGTCAGCAACAGAAATGTTTGTATATCTGCCGGTAGATTTCAGCTTCAACTTGTGGGACATCTTCTCAGATATAAGTGGTAGACTCGCACCAGAATCAAACATGACGGCGGCATGGCAGGCGCCGCCGCCAGGTGCTACAACTGGAACTATTTGCAGCAGGAAGGTACATGTGCTAGGCGCAAAACTTGATTTGTAGACTGTATTCACACTAGCACTAGCCTCATGCAACATACGACTATGATAACCGTCGCAATTATTGGTGCCACAGACACCAAGCTTATCCGATTTATTACAATTGTCAGCAGCATGACCCTCACACAGGCAGAGTTCACACAATTTATTCTGCTGGACAACTTTTTTTCGGTCAACAACATCCATCTTCTTAAACGTGGGACAACGGAAAATAGGATGTTTATCCTCGCAACTTTTAATAGGACATGCACTATTCCACTTGGAAGTTTTGTCCTTTCCAGCCCATCCATTCTCATTGTCACTGCGGCCAGACACTTGCGCGGCGGCAGCTCTGTCACGATTTCTCTTGCCGGCGTTAGTGTCATAGGACATATCACCGGCCAACATGGCACCCCTGGTCCTCTCCAGCAGTTCTACAATCTTCTGGATGTTTGGTTGGTTCATGCTACCTAGCTCCATCATAATTTTGTCTCTTAAATTTTCAGGGCACTTGTCTTTAAAAATATGAATAAGAGTTAGGTGATTGTAATCCTTAGCTGCAGAACCTACGATGGTTTCTACCTCCTGCATCATGCTCTTGAAGGTAGCAATTGCGCTAACCACGTCCACAGGTTTATCCACAGGTTTCATCTTGTTCAGCTTAGTTAAAATCCTCATGAACCGGCGAGTGTTTGATAAAAACATCTGATCAAGAAACGCCCATTGTTCATTATGATCTCTAATCGCTGACACTTGCTTGCGTAGTTCCGGGTTGGTTATCACCTTCTCCATACACAACATCAGACTTAACCTCTGGTCAGCAAATCCATAACCAGAGCATAGATCCTTAAAGACCTGTTTAAAGTTCGGGTAATCCGTGTCAGTACCATCGAACGACGGCAACAAACTGTTGTCCCAGCGCCCATACTGCGGGTTGGAACTCCGAATGTCCACGGCAGACATACTTCTGGAGAGAATGGCAGGTGTCCCACTCTCATCCAAATTAGATGAACGACGTTCCATCTCTCTAAGCCTTCGGTACATATCACGTACTTCTTGGCGCAACTCCATGGAAATTTTAAGCACTCCCATGTCCATCTTCACCTTCTCAATGACGTCGAGGTTCCTGGCGACAGTGCTTGACCTCGCGTCGTCTGAATCATTGTCCAGCCAGTACAGAATTTTTGTACACTGCTCCAACGACGCATAAACTTTATCTGCAACGGATTTCTGCTCACTAGCTTCATCCAAATCACGCTTGAACTCGCGCAGCTCACTAGTATCCACGGCAGGTTTTAGACTTTTTATTAGGTCAGATTGGTCCTTGACCTCACTAAAAATGTCACGAATTGATTTTAAATTCACATTTTCACATGAACTAAAACTTTGGCAGGCTTTTAGATTTTCATAAAACACTTTTATCTGTTCGTCAAACACCTCTAGCCTTTCATTGCCAATAGCGATAGCTCGCTCAATTTTCTGCTTTTTAGTGAGCACCATATTGATTCACTAGGTAATTATTTCACAGAAAATTTGTCAATGTTTTTTTGCATCAATACACTATATGCTATGGATTTATTGAAGAATGCTAACGCCTATTCTTCAGATTCTTTGAAGAATGCTAATGCCTATTCTTCAGAACCATTTGAAGTTGCTTGTGCAGCTCCTTCAACCATCAGGTTATTTGAAATTTGCTAATGCCTAAACTTCAACCTTCACTTCTTTGAAATTCGCTTGTGCAGCTCCTTCAAACTCCAATCATTTGAAATTGCTTGTGCAGCTCTTTCTTTTTTGCATCAATAATCTAGATGCTATTGATCTCTTGATGAATGCTAACGCCTATTCATCAGATACTTTGAAATTGTCTCAACCATGACACTTTGGTTGAGCTTGACTTCCGAATTAGCGGGAAGTTCACGAGATCAGTTGGCGAACATACAAACCCCCAATACCAGGAACCATCAAGTTTCAACAGCAGGTTTGAATATAGATTTATTGATGAAATTATTTCAAAGACCTGAAATTACAATATCAATTAGTTCATAATTCCAGTTATTTATAACCACGTAATCTTATTTGCTTTTTAAAAATCATTTCTCTACGGTAAAAATCTTTGGAAACTTTGGCTTTAAAGGAAAATTATTTGGTTTAATAAATCATTGTTAATGCAACAATAAGGCACATAAAAATTACTAAAACATATATTAATCATAATTAAGTTTCATGCTTAGCTGGCTAAAGCCTTTTTAAAACTACATATAATCGTCCTATACACCATACTTCTTAATGAAAATTAACAAATTCTACCTGAAGCTCTTATGGTTTCAAATCCCTGATATACTAGGGTCGTTCACACACTATGAGACCAATGATAGGCCCAATTTTGTTCTCCGAAATCTTCACACACTCATGTCTCATTCAAAAGTGAAAAACGTGGGCGCATATAAACAATCCATGCTGCGTCACTTTATGAAGGGAAAGTCAAAAAAGACGACATTTGCGCTTAATTCTAGGATTAATGATAAGGAATTAATTTCGTACTTGATAAACACAAAGCTTCCTCGAAAAGAGGTTAAGACACACCCCCCGTTTGAAAGTCAAATTAACTTCCTTAACGAGATTCAAGGTTTTTTTGCGCTGAGCATTAGCAACATTTCTCACTAAACTCAACTCACCATAATCACATGAGGATGGCCACATCCCGAAAACGTGACAATTTTGCTCCTAACTAAATGAAACCCCGTGAAATGCATACACAATATTATACTCCTCACTAGGACTCATAATACCTCACATTTTAGGATAGAAGGATGGGGATTGGTTTGTACCATACAACATTCCATGCACATGACAATCACAAGATCACATACACAAATCCTAAAATAGATAATCCTATTAATCATGATGTTGTAATATAACAACTATACTAAATAATAATCATTTCATAATCAATAGGTAATAAATCATTATTAATAAATCAATAAGTACCTACGAAATCAGGTTGAAATGTAAATGTAAACAAATAATGGTAAAAATAAAACGAAATAAATCTTAGACAAGAAAATTAAGATTTATAGGTACTTAAAACTAAATTTGTTAAGCATCAAAAAGAGTAGTAAGAAAAAATTTTTCAAAATCCTTGGGCAGAAAGTTTTTCAAACCTAATGAATAAGAACTGTAATATCTTAATCAACAATAAAACTTTTTAATACTTAAAGAATAGCAAAATGATAATATCTTCGTTAGAATTTTCATTGAAATTATGAAAAAATACCAATTTTTCTTTGTAAAAAATATGAGACTTTAAATATGAATTTTCAATCATTCCTTGATCTGAATAAAAAATGTTTACTTGATTGAAATTCATATATAATTTTAAAAAATCTGCTAAAAAAATACTTGATTTTTTCTTAGAATAAATATCGAATCACGCAACCTCGACACATTTATTCCTTTTTGTTAAACTTTTCAGGTAAGTTTTATAATGAATTGTACTTTTGAAAAGAAATTAAACTCAATAAAATTAAATTTGAGCATATGAAATAGAATAAAATTTTATCGCATTTCATTTGATTCTTATTTTAGGCATAAAAATAGGCATATGAAAATGTAGCTTTTTACTAAAAAAAATGTTCTTAGTTTTCATAAAATAAGAATCAATTGTTAATCATAATTTTTTAACAACTGCTTTTATTTTAATATCTGCGATAAAATGAAGGAAGGGTTAATTTAAAATATGCATAGTTTATCTTAAATTAATTCTGTGATATTCATATAAATAATAATCAATATTTTAATAATATCATACATCGTGCTCATTATTATAAATGCTTATCTCATAGAAAATAGAGTTTACATTTTTAAACATGAACGAAAATATATGTACCTAGGAAATAATTGCTATAAAATACTTTCTCAAGGTTTAAAATTGCCCTGTCTGAAATCGCTAGGTACATATATTACTACGAATCTCTGCTCTCGGAATGAAGAAAAATCTTTACGCGTGGATTATTAGGAATCCTTGCCTCCGGAGTGAAAGAAAAAACTTTATTTGCTTACAAATTAAAACAAATATCTTGATTTTTTGCGATAATCTTTTAAAAATAATAATAAGAAATTATTTTAAACATTATCATAATAATTTTACATGTTGTGTTCTTTACTTTAATGCATTATCTCATATGAGACTCTAAGAATAACATATTTAAGCAACCGTGAACCATGAAAAAAAATACCTCGAAAAATACTTTTAAAAAATCTATTTTTCTCAATCTAAAAAAATCTGCAAAATCACTTTGTAGTTAATACACACAGACTCAGCCTGGAGCAGCCCCCTGGTGCCTATCAAGAAGAAGGACGGGAGCACCCGCTGGGCCGTCGACTACATGGCCCTCAACAAGTGTCTTGAGCTGGACAGCTACCCCTTGCCCAGGATCCAGCAGCTGGTAGAACGAGCTGGGGGACACCGCGTCTACAGTGCCTTAGACGCGGTGGCTGCGTACTACACCATCCGAGTGTCCGAGGACAGCCGGCCCTGCACCGCCTTCACCACCCCCAGAGGCTTGTACCAATGGAAAAGGATGCCCTTTGGCCTAGCTACTGCACCATCTGTCTACTCCAGATTTATTGCAGGGGTCCTGAACCCATTGGGCACGGCCAACCTCCAGTCATATCTTGATGACGTCCTGACCTTTCACCAAGACACCTGGGCCCACCTGGCTAGGCTCTGGGAGGTCTTGGAAGCCCACCGCAGGGGAGGAATCCGCCTCAAGCCAGCCAAGACCAAGCTGTTCCGAGCCAAAGTAGACTATCTGGGCCACACCCTCAGCCGTGAGGGGATAGCCATGCAAGAGGATTATATTGACCGCATCCTTGACTGGCCGGCCCCCATCACCCCCAAGGACCTGCTGGCGCTCCTGGGGTTCTTTGGCTACTACCGCTTGTTCATCCCCGAGTATGCCGACCTCACCTACGAGATGAATCGGCAGAAAACGGCCAAGACACTGACCTGGACAGCTGAGATGGAAGCCCAGCTGGTCCAGCTCAAGGACAAGTTTTGCCAAGCCCCCATCCGAGCGCCACCCAGGTTTGACTTACCAGCTGTGTTCCAACTCACCACAGACTTCAGCAGCCGCGCCATCTCTGCTATACTCAGCCAATGCCAGGACGGCAAGGAGAGGCTCATTGCCGCCGTGGGGCGCAAGACAACTGACCCCGAGACTCGCTACCCGTCCTGGAAGGGAGAGATGGCCGCCATCATGTATGGAATTCGGAAATTTCACGGCATCTTGTCCTACCGTAGTTTCCAGATCAACACTGATTCCTCAGCCTTGCTACAGATGAAGTCACTGAACACATCCACAGGGATGGTGGCCCGCTGGCAGGAGGAGCTAGCGGCCCTAGATTTCACTGTCTGCCATCGTCCTGGCACCCAGAACACCAATGCTGACGCACTCAGCCGCCGGGAGGATGATAATATGCCGACAGCCATCGCCGAAGAATTAGCAGAACAGGCTGAATACCTCCACACCCTTTGCCAGCTAGGGGAGCCCGCAGCTGGCAGACCCTCTGCCGCACGGCTGGATACGGCCCGAGTCTTAGAAGCACAGACCCAGGATCCCATCCTGCTCCGTGTCCGCCAGTGGGTGGCCGACAGAAAGGCCCCAACTAAGGCTGAGCTACGACGCAAGGACTGGAACGAGCAGCAGTATGCCAGCCGCTTCGCAGCCCTGGGACTCGACGAGCATGGCTGCCTCACCACCACCGACCAGACCCTGACAGGGGAGAGGACAAGATACCTGCTGCCTTCGGCCCTCCAGCAGGACGCGTTTTTTCTGGCCCATGGAGCCCCCATGGCTGGGCACTTTGGGATGGACGCCACTATTGCCCGCGTCGCCATGCATTTCTGGTGGCCCAACCTGTCCCGTGACGTCCGCCTGATGGTTCAGACTTGCCCTGAGTGTGTACAGAAGGTCACCAAGGAGAGGCTGAAGTTAGGAATACACGTGCCCTCCCGACAGGGGTATCCACAGCAAGTCCTGTTCATTGACCTGGTGGGGCCCCTACCAGAGACGCCAGCCGGGAACCGCTACATCCTCACCTGTCAGGATGGGTTCAGCCGGTTTGTCAGCCTCTACGCCATCCCCAACAAGCGCACTCTCACGGTGGCTGAAACCCTACTGCACCGCCACCTGGCCACGTTCGGATGTCCCCTGAAGATCCACTCCGACAATGGGATGGAGTTCACTGGCCAGGTATTCAAGGAACTGGCCTCCAAGCTTGAGATTGGCCTGACACATCCACCGCCCTACAACCCGCAGTCCAACCGGGTGGAGAGGTTCCATCGGACGCTCAACACAGGCATGCGGCTGTTCCTGGATAGAGATGACAACAACTGGGAGCCACACTTGCCTGCCATTGCCTTTGCCTACAATACCAAGGCCTGCAGATCCACGGGCGTGACCCCTTTCCTGGCCTACTTTGGGAGAGAGGCCAAGCTCCCGGTGGACTTGGTACTCCGGCTGCCAGACACTGAATATGCCTCAGTCCCAGCCAACGTCCAAGCCCTCCTGCAACGATACCACGCCGTGTACGACGCAATCCAGCAGCGAGAGGAGGGAACCATCCGAAGGAGCGCGGCCGCTGACGAAGGCACGGCCAAGTACGAAGTTGGAGACCTGGTCTGGTATCTGGCCCCCCGCCTGGTGCCAGGGAAGTCAGCCAAGATTACCAAGAGGTGGACTGGCCCTTGGAAGGTAGTGAGACGGGCCACGGACATCCATTACGTCATCAAACCTGCCTCTCCAACAGCTAAGATCTCGGAAATCACCGCGCATGTCGGCCGACTGCGCAAATACACAGGAGATGTCACTGCCCAGCAGATTCCAACAGACATCCAAGGCGACCTGGACGGCGACGAGGACGCCACTGAGCTGCCAGCCGGAGCTGCAGCGTTGCCAGCTAGTGAACCAGGACAGTTTCCAGTGTACCAGCCAGCAGCCGCCGCCCCACAGCCTAGCGGCCAGGATCGTGACCCGGTAGAAGAGAACCTGCAGCACCAACCCAACGAACCACCGCTGGCGCCGCCAGCCCCAGAACCGCCTAGGGATGCAGTCTGGAACCCTGATGCTGACATGGAGCCCCTGCCTGCCAGCAGCGAGCCTACAGGAGAAGAAGCGGCCACTGAGATGGAAGTGGCGGCCCCAGAGGGTGAAGCTGAAGCGATGTGTCCCCTACAGATGACAGCCGTCCCCATCCGGGTGGGAGCTAAGAGGCCGAGCAACCTGGACAAGGCAGGCGCCCCCATGGAATTCTACGCGCCTTCTTCTATCGTTGTTCCCCCCTTGGGAGCCTCTAGAGTGAGCCTAGGCCTCCGTGTTAAGTTACCAGCCGAGACAGAGCTAGTCCTGCAAACAAGGCCAAACTTCCAACGACGGGGCCTGGCTGTCGCCAACCCTCAGCTGGAAGCCAACCGGGAGTTGACAATGCTGATATACAACCACAGTCAGACCGAGCAGCGGGTGTCCCGCGGAGCCTGTATAGCCAGGGCTGTCCTGCACCGAGCTGTGCCCCAGGAAGATGTTGTCGTTCGCAGACAGAGGCTGCCGTATCCCCAGGTTCAAGGCCTGGTGGCTCGGGAGCCCCGCAGCCCTTGAAGGGGAGGTTGTGGTAATATGGCAGCAGACGGACGGGTAGTTTACAGAGTTGCTACGCAGTGGCTTATCAAGTCAAGCCTTCTGCACTAATCCTATTATATCACCATTCACCTCATGACCGCAGATGACCCCGTCGCGCAGCGGTCAGATAGGACTGGCTAAATAGGGGAGGGGCACGGACACTTAGCAACCCCGCGCCCCTCAGGCAACTATACAACCGGGAGATGGTGCCTTCCCTTTTACTACAGCTTACCCCACAGATGTCTACCGCCGCGGGCTACGCCCTTGTCTCCCACACCCCCTTCAAACCTAACTTATTGTTATAATCTATTTTGTATATATATAGTAACCACCAATTGTAAATGTATGCAGTTAAATATAATTTCTGTATGAGTAAATCCTGCTAGTTTGTTTTGGTAGAATACTTCAAGGCTAGGGGCTCGTTGGATTCGAACTCGCAACCGGTGAGCTGAAACGCTTCGGCTTACCACAATATATTTACCAAATTAATACGATAATTTTGTATACATTTTTTATGAAAAAAAATTATTTTGCCAAAGGCAGCCAAAAAATAAGCAGCAAATATTTCAAAAATGCTCTGATAATCAGAGATCTACAGGGATAAGACGATTGTCGATAAAATGATATATATACATATATACAGTGTGTTTTTTTATGAGAACTTTTTTGAAAGCAATTTTACCTTACTTATAGTTATCAGAATTTAATGATTAATGGCTTATTCTCTTCTTTTTTTATAACCTTTAATAGAAAAGCAAAAAATATTTCAGTTTTTATTCAAAAAGTACAGTAAATTAAAAAATTTAAAACTTAGGTGTCAACATCTAAAAATGGTTTTAGTGCATTTTTCTTATAATCTACCTTTGCAAGAATGGCTGCAAAACGCTTCAAAGTTGAGATATAGAGCTAAAAATTTATATAGATACTATTTGTGACATGTACTAGAACATTTTGAAATTTGAAGGCCATATCTCAACCAGGGAGGGAATACTGGCCCCCCAATGTACTCCCTCCATTCTTGGAAAGGGTAGAAGATTTGAGCATAAGAAAAATGCGCTAAAACCATTTCTCGTATTCATTTGAATTCGGTGGATAGGAACCGGTTCTCATCCATACGAAAAAACTATGTCTAGCATCGTATTATATCCAGCTTTCTACGAATATAGATATGTACAATCATAAGATTAAACCCAGTTTTTTTAGCCGGTGCCTTCGGCACCTCGGGGCTAAAAAAAACTAGTTTTAATCTCATAATTGTACTTTCTATATCCGCGGAAAGCCGTTTATAATACGATGCGAGAAATAACTATTTTAGATGTTGACACCCATGTTTTGAAATTTTGAATTTACTGTACTTTTTAAATAAAAACTGAAATATTTTTTTGCTTTTCTGTTAATGGTTATAAAAAACGAAGAGAATAAGCCATTAATCATTAAATTCTGATAACTATAAGTAGGGTAAAATTGCTTTCAAAAATGTTCAAAAAAAAAACACTGTATATATATGTATGTTTATATATTAATTATTCCCATTGATGATTCACAAAATTACCCCTTCTTTAGTTTAGAATTAGTGGTTAAAACATTTAGACACTCAACTTAATGAACTAAACAATCACAAAACAATAAAAAGTCCCCAAGGTTGTTAATCTAACGAATAAGAAAACGGTATTATAAAACTTTGGAGACTAGACAGCACTATTAGTTTAGGGGCTATTAAGGGGCGATGGAGAGGCTATTTAGGGGCTATGTTATATAAATTAAGGTAAGAGGCTATTATGGGGCGATGGAGAGGCTATGTAGGAGCTTTGTTATATAGATTAAGGTAAGGGGCTATTAAGGGGCGATGGAGAGGCTTTGTAGGGGCTATGTTTTATAGATTAGGGTAAGGGGCTATTAAGGGGCGATGGAGAGGCTATGTAGGGGCTATGTTATATAAATTAAGGTAAGGGGCTATTAAGGGGCGATGGAGAGGCTATATAGGAGCTTTGTTATATAAATTTAGGTAAGGGGCTATTAAGGGGCGATGGAGAGGCTATGTAGGGGCAATGTTATATAATTAATTAAGTGGCTATTAAGGGGCGATAGAGAGGCCATATAGGAGCTTTGTTATATAAATTAAGGTAAGGGGCTATTAAGGGGCGATGGAGGAGCGATGTAGGGGCCATCAAGTTACAATGTAATATAAATTTGGAGAAGGAGCGATGAAGGGGCGATGTAGGAGCGATGAAGGAGCGATGGAGGAGCGATGGAGGAGCGATGTAGGGGCCATCAAGTTGCAATGTAATATAAATTTGGAGAAGGAGCGATGAAGGGGCGATGTAGGAGCGATGAAGGAGCGATGTAGGAGCGATGTAGGGGCCATCACAGTACAATTTAATATAAATTTGGAGAAGGAGCGATGAAGGGGCGATGTAGGAGCGATGAAGGAGCGATGTAGCAGCGATGTAGGGGCCATCAAGTTGCAATGTAATATAAATTTGGAGAAGGAGCGATGAAGGGGCGATGTAGGAGCGATGAAGGAGCGATGTAGGAGCGGTGTAGAGGCCATCACAGTACAATTTAATATAAATTTGGAGAAGGAGCAATGTAGGAGCGATGGAGGGACGATGTAGGAGCGATGGAGGGGCGATGTAGTGGCCATCAAAGTACAATGTAATATAAATTTGGAGAAGAAGCGATGAAGGGGCGATGTAGGAGCGATGAAGGAGCGATGTAGGAGTGATGTAGGGGCCATCACAGTACAATTTAATATAAATTTGGAGAAGGAGCGATGTAGGAGCGATGGAGGGGCGATGTAGGAGCGATGAAGGAGCGATGTAGCAGCGATGTAGGGGCCATCAAGTTGCAATGTAATATAAATTTGGAGAAGGAGCGATGAAGGGGCGATGTAGGGGCCATCAAGTGGGTTGTTATATAAATTAAGGTAAGGGACTACAGAGGGCACTGTGGGCTACAATTGAATCAAGACAAAAGTAAGTGCCGAGCCCTGGGACCTATGTAGGGTGAAAATATACATAAATCCTTGATGATTCCAGGTGGAGACAAAATATTTTAGCAGGGTCTTTTGGTTTTTTTTCAGTTTAAACTTCTGAAAAAAAATTGAAAAAAATATGAAAATCTTTAATAAAAAACAAACAAAAAATAATTTTCAATATTTTTTTTTGCTAAAAGATACAAACAACTTATATAAATACTATAAGCTTTAAAAAAAATCACAATTTTCAAATTTAGACTTTCAATATAAAGATTTGTAGAAAAAAACTAACAACAAATTCTAACATATTTCTGATCAACATAGCAATAAAACGTCTTTTGCAAAATCTTTATCATCAAAAATAAATAGCACTTACTAAAGACTTTTTTTCATTTAAACTTATACTTTTCACATTATTTAACTTTAAATATTGATTTTTTCTAAAAGAAAGGTTGCGTGATTTTTTTATTCATAATTAATTGCCTAATTTTGAGATTCAGATAAAAAACTTTACTACTTTATATCAATGGATAATCTTCTAGCATCGGCTACGCCTCTAGAGGCATATGAGGCCCTTGGGTTGGGGGGGAAGTCGAACCCCCCTTACAATTACAGTTTTTTTTAATGAATAAGTCAAAAACATTTATTTTGGAGAGTTAATTCTCTTGGGATAGTGGTGGTACCCTTTCCTAAAATAGTAATAAACCTTACCAGGACATATAAGAAGCTACCATGTAAAGTGGAACCATATTGGTTCAGTGGTTAGTGAGATCCCTTGGTGCACAAAGACTCACATAGAAAGTGTTACTTTATTATAAAGATACATATATACACAGAAACTCTACAATCAGAGTATGTCTGTTTGTTCATCTGTCTGTATAATAACATTACAGAATATATTTATTTGGTACTAGCGGCTACGCCCCTAGAGGCCTTTAGGGGCACTTGAGAGGGGAAGAAGTGGTTGAATTCTACAACTAGATTTTTATTTTAGACTTAAAAAGAAAAAGTTATTTTTTGTGTGTGAAATGGGGTCCTTTTTTAGGGGTTGATTTCTCCTAGGATGGTGGAGGTACCCTCCAAAAATAAGTTATAAACCTTCCAAGAACCAATGAGAAGCTACATAGAATAAAAAGAACCATTGAACATTTTTAATTACTATTCAGGGATCTAAAGGGATAAGACAATGACCGCTAAATTGATTTACATTCCCAAATATGATACATGGATAACCCTTCTGTATGTTTCAGTTAATGGTTGAAATGTTGGGCACTTAATTTAACACACCCCACCCGAAGGCGTGTTAGGTTAGAAAAAACCCCCCGCAGAAATGGTTTACACAGGATGTACTGGGACCTTATGGTGGTTTCAGAACATGCTTTCCCTAAATTGAGTTAGTACCTTCCCATAGTAGAAAATTTTAAAATTACTTTTGGTGATTAAATATTACTTTTATTTTTAGACTACCTTCACCTAACCTGCTTTATTGTCTTATTTTGTCTTTCATGTTTATCATGCAAATTCCCTGACATTGCAGTTGAAATGTCAGATATTGGAGCTTTCTAAAAAGGTCTCTAACATTTATCTAGCTCTAATACTTTTTTAGATATCTAATTTCAAAGTATTGCTGTAAAATCATCTTTTATACAGCAAAAAGTTGAAATATGAAATTAGTTATTTCAGAGAAAATTACAAGTATCTTCATGTAAGTCTTTCTAATATTGCTCCAAATTGACCAAATTTGACAGTTAAGGTGCCTAAAACTATCTACTTTCAATGGACAATCCAAATACATAGTTTTTAAGACTATATAAGCCAATAGGAGCATGCTGAAATGATTTTTAAAAATGCTAAAGGAAAAAATATTTCCTATTTTTTAAAATAAATTGAAATTTAATCGACTTTAGAAAGGAGTTTAAGGTAAGTTATGGTGTATAAAGTTGTCACTTTGTAATTAGAAAGCCAATAAAACACAATCATCTGATATTTTGAACCAATAGAAACATATCTTCTGAAAAATAGACATAAACATTGAAAATAAACCAAAAATTGGTTAGAATTTTAATCATTTCCAAGCAGGTTACAAATGTAATCTACTAATTCTAGTAATTTTTTATAAGAATAGTTGATTGGCTTTTTTGATTTTTATAACCTTATGAAACAAAATTAGTTTTTGCCATCTTAACTAAAAAAAACATAGTAATTAAAAGACTTTTATGGATGATCTTACTTATAATAAAAGAAACAATTTATTCTTAGGCCACATTTTTTTTGTTGATAAACACTATTAGGTACTCTAAACTAATGCTGAGATTTTTAAAAATAATAAATCATAATTAATTATGAGTTTCTTGTACCTTAATACTCCTTTTACATTATTAAAAATGCCTTAATAGTGATTTTTAATTAAAATTAAATTACATTTGTTTCTTTGATATTTCATTTTAGCCTTCTCCTGTTGACTTAAAAAGTCTCAAAAAGTGTGTATTTGGATTGTCCATTGAATGTAGATATTTTTAGGCACCTTAACTGTCCAATTTGGTCAATTTGGAGTAAAATTATAGTGATTTATATGAAGATACATGTAATTTACTCTAAAATAACTAATTTTATATTTCAACTTTTTGCTGTGTAAAAGATGATTTTACAGCAATACTTTGAAATAAGATATCTAAAAAAGTATTAGAGCTAAAAAAATGTTAGAGACCTTTTTAGAAAGCTCCAATATTTGTCATTTCAACTGCAATGTCAGGGAATTTGCATGATAAACATGAAAGACAAAATAAGACAATAAAGCAGGTTAGGTTAAGGTAGTCTAAAAATAAAAGTAATATTTAATCACCAAAAGTAATTTTAAAATTTTCAACTATGGGAAGGTACTAACTCAATTTAGGGAAAGCATGTTCTGAAACCACCATAAGGTCCCAGTACATCCTGTGTAAACCATTTCTGCGGGGGGTTTTTTCTAACCTAACATGCCTTCGGGTGGGGTGTGTTAATAATCCAACCAAACAAAAATCGCAACAGGTCCCATAAGTAGTTAAGGCAACGAATAACAAATTCCTATATTAAACTATGGGGACTAGTCTAATAAACAGCCCATTGTCCCATCTTGCTCTGATTAAAATATTTTTGTATCTGTATGTTACACTTGCTATTTATTTTCTTTATTTGTATTCTTTTAAAATTAAGAGCTTCACTAATTATGGATGTTGTCTTTTTCCCTTGTTAAATCCAATTACCTAATTCTGGATATTCTTTGAGGTTGATAATTACAATTATATTTTATTAAATGGAAAAAGAACAATTTAATCATAATTTAAGATAAAAATTATTTTATCACTAGCGGTTTTGCCCCTAGAGGCATCTAGGGGCCCTTGACAAGTGGGGGGAAGTTGACCTCTCCCCTACTTTCAGTTTTAGTATGTAAAAGAAAAAGTTTTTTTTAAATGTTGGGTAGGAACTAATTTTTTCTAAACTCAAAACTTCTCAGGACCATGAAAAACTTGAACCAAGAAGAACTATATCAGTTAAGCGGTTACAAAGAATCTTCTGTACCGACAGACACCCTCACACACACACACACACACAAACAGACAGACACAGAAACTGTTACTTTTATATAAGGATTAATAGACACTAAACTACTCCTTAATATGTTGATCCTATTATCAGTCTAAAAGATAGGTCAATAAAGAAGAACCAAATTGGTCCAGCGGTTAGCAAGAACTTTAGGCACAGACAGAAAAAACACATGGACATCCTATCTTTTTTATACAGGGATATAACTTTTAAACGATAGGAAAATTTTTTTTTCTCCAGATGATATTTCTCTCACTGCTTTAAAGCACTATTTATGATCCAAAATAGATTAATGTCTGTTTGTCCATCTTTCTGATGCTTAAGAACTGATATGGTTCTTTTTTTACTTTACTATGTAGCTTCTCATTGGTCCTTGGAAGGTTTATAACTTTTTTTGAGAAAGAGAAGAGAAATCGCCCCTTAAAAAAGGACCACAACACACAAAAAAACTTTTTCTTTTTAAGCCTAAAATAAAAATATAGTTGTTGTATTCAACCCCTTTTTCACCTCTTAAGTGCCCCTAAAGGCCTCTAAGGGCGTAGCCGCTATAGCAAAATAAATATATTCTGTAATGTTTTTATACAGACAGATGAACAAACAGACATACTCTGATTGTAGAGTTTCTGTGTATATATGTATCTTTATAATAAAGTAACACGTTCTATGTGAGTCTTTGTGCACCAAGGGATCTCACTAACTACTGAACCAATATGGTTCTCCTTTACATGGTAGCTTCTTATATGTCCTGGTAAGGTTTATTACTATTTTAGGAAAGGGTACCACCACTATCCCAAGAGAATTAACTCTCCAAAATAAATGTTTTTGACTTATTCATTAAAAAAAACTGTAATTGTAAGGGGGGTTCGACTTCCCCCCCAACCCAAGGGCCTCATATGCCTCTAGAGGCGTAGCCGATGCTAGAAGATTATCCATTGATATAAAGTAGTAAAGTTTTTTATCTGAATCTCAAAATTAGGCAATTAATTATGAATAAAAAAATCACGCAACCTTTCTTTTAGAAAAAATCAATCTTTAAAGTTAAATAATGTGAAAAGTATAAGTTTAAATGAAAAAAAGTCTTTAGTAAGTGCTATTTATTTTTGATGATAAAGATTTTGCAAAAGACGTTTTATTGCTATGTTGATCAGAAATATGTTAGAATTTGTTGTTAGGTTTTTTCTACAAATCTTTATATTGAAAGTCTAAATTTGAAAATTGTGATTTTTTTAAAGCTTATAGTATTTATATAAGTTGTTTGTATCTTTTAGCAAAAAAAAATATTGAAAATTATTTTTTGTTTGTTTTTTATTAAAGATTTTCATTTTTTTTTTCAATTTTTTTTCAGAACTTTAAATTGAAAAAAAAAACAAAAGACCCCGCTAAAATATTTTGTCTCCACCTGGAATCATCAAGGATTTATGTATATTTTCACCCTACATAGGTCCCAGGGCTCGGCACTTACTTTTGTCTTGATTCAATTGTAGCCCACAGTGAGGGGCGATGGAGAGGCTATAAAGGAGCCATCATGGGGCTATAGCATAGCCTCTTATCATAAGAGGCGATATGAACGCCCCTTTAAAGGAGCTATTAAGAGGCCATGAAGGAGCTATAGCATAGCCTCTTATCATAAGGGGCGATATGAACGCTCCTTAAAAGGGGCTTTCACATCGCTCCATATGATGAGAGGCTATGCTATAGCTCCTTGAAGGAGCTATAGAAAATCATCGCTCCATATGGAGGGATGTCGTGAAAAGGAGTACAAAGAATACTTGATAGAATGTTACCCAAGTGCATATTAATTTATTTATTTTGAATTTTAATTAGCAATGAAATTTTCAAATAAAATTTTTACTCATTAATAAAAATGCAAATAATACAAACTAAAATCTGTCTGAGGGAAACCCAACGATAGCTTTCTGACAGTTCAAATTACCAAAGTAAAAGATAAAAAAAATTTGGGAGAGAAAAAACTTCATTTTAACAAAAGCCATTAATATATAGGTTTATAAAAAGTTATGTTTTTTACTTTAAACTAGCTACCTGAATTTGATTCTATACTTTATCTACACACACACACACAGCTTTTTTATTAGCGTTTTATACGAAGCACTGCGCCATCCCAAAACTGGTTTATTAGGCTAGAAATAGGCCTAGGCTTGAAATAGGCCTGAAATAATATTTTCCTACGTTTCCCATCCCTTATCCCTGCATAAAACGTTTCTCATTCCTAGGATTTAAAACTTTTATCAAACGTCTACGTTTGAATCATCAAAAGAGGAAAGTTTGCCTTATCGTTCATTATCTTACTCCTTACAATCCCTGATTTTAAGAGCATAGCAACTCTATTAATTCATTTACATAATGTGTAAGTCCATCAATCGAAGAGTTGTCAACAAATGATTGTGCCTTACTCTGTTACTGTTAGAAACTTAAATTGTCTTTTTTTAAATCAACACATTTCTTTATTTAGGGGGTTGGTCGTCCAAGATCGATAACAGTAAATTTTGTTCTCATAAGACAATATAATAAACCTATAGGTAGAAAAGTTTGGACACTAACGGATTGCAACGCAATCAGGAAATAATAAAATTACCCAAAGGTACGCCAACGGATAAGAAAACTTATTTTATTGTGTCCTTTTTTTAATCTTAGGTATATAATAGATTTCATCCTTTTTTTGCATTTAGTCATTTAAATATTTAGTCATTCAAATCTATAAAACAAAGAAAATGATGTCCGTCTGTCTGTTTGTAGCGTAGGATCTCGATAACCGCTAAACTGATCGAGTTTCCCTTAACAGGTTAGCTTCTCATAGGTCCCGGGAAGGTTTATAACTATTTTGGGGGAGGGAGCCACCACCCTCCCAAGAAAAATCGCCCCTAAAAAAAATCATCCCCCTGAAAAAAAAATTTATTCAAACTTAAATAAAAATGGGGTTGGGGGGGGGGAGGCTTAATAACCTTGGGGACTTGCTTTGAATTTGATTAGTTCAGTGTTTGATTTTAATTTACAGAAAGGGCAATTTTGTGTATCATCTTTGGGGATTGTTTTTCCTCTTTTGATCTCTATTTATCTTGTCATCCTTGTTTGCAAATCTCCACAGCCCTTATTTAAAGTATCAGAAGAAAGGGTGTATCTAACATTTCTAAATTTGTTGTCAAAAGATATTTGAACAAAGAAAATGTTTAGAGGTAAAAGAATAAGTAAATTTGTTTTAATAAATTTTTTTTCTTGATTGAATTTATGTCCATCTGTTTGTAAGTATTATGGCTAGTTCTGCTAGTTCGTGTTAGAATCCCTCTTCGATTATAATATTTGGTGAAGACTGATATTGTGACACACAAAGGCTCTAGCTTCTTATAAAAGCGGGAAGTTTGTAAATATTTTACTCAACACACTAAATCATTACAATTTTCATGAGAAATACGCATTTTATAAGGCATACAAAACGCTCTAATTTTCGTTCTATTTAACGTAATTTTGTAATTTTTTTTGCTGGTTATTTCATTTTACATATACTTTTATCATTTTATCAAAAAAAAATTTATCTTTTTTCATCATTTTCTGGAGAAATTAATGCTTAAACTAAGGGTATCTTTAAACGCAAAATTGACGCACTTAGAATTAATAATGCGTATTGAGTACAAAGGGGGGATAATTTCAAGACATGCATGTTCCAAAGATATCTTTTTTTCCATAAAATTTTAATGTTTAGTCCACCGGAGATTACCCTGAAAATCATATATCAATTTAGGAAGATAATTTTTGTAGAATAGTTACTGAATTTACAACTTTATATACTCTAAAAGTATAGTTAAGATCAAAGGCGTGCAAAAGGTTGGTATAGGGGTTGTTTACACCACCCTTGTAAAATTAAGGGGGATGGATACACCTCCCTAGGTGTCCACCCATGTCCACCCTCTTGACAAGAGCCTACACCCTCAGATACACCCCTCTATAAATTCCAAGGGGGTATAAAGGAAATAAATTTACACCCCTTAAAATAAAGTGGTCTTGGGGGTGTTTAAGGAGGGTGTATTTAAGCAAATCACTGATTCAGATA
Organism: Acartia tonsa; assembly: GCF_053477335.1. Classification (NCBI taxonomy): domain Eukaryota; kingdom Metazoa; phylum Arthropoda; class Copepoda; order Calanoida; family Acartiidae; genus Acartia; species Acartia tonsa. The sequence goes on along the minus strand of NC_137262.1, from coordinate 38,049,467 downwards.
ATTCTATGCTATCTATTTTTAGGTAAATTAATTACCAGACTTTACTAAACAATTCTTGCAATATTCTGTACAACTGTACTGTACAACTTTTAATTAGTAAATTGAGACATGAGGAAACTCTCATACATATGTAGGGGGGAGGGGGGAGTTAATGCAACCATCCCATAATCAATTAATCCAAATTTTGTTATGAAAATTGGCATGTGTAATCCTTAGTAGGTCTGTTTTTCAAAATTTAACAAAAGTTAAGCTTAAGGGGGGGGGGGGTTAAGGCAACCATCATGTAATCAATGCACAAATGGCACCTAGAATTCGAATTTCCTTACAAAACTATGGCTAAGGGCTGTTTGCTCAGCTGTTTAGCCATTTTTGGGCTATTTTCAGGGCAAATCCAGCAATAATTACGTAGGAATCATCCATTAGGGATAGGTTTTAAGGGGTGTTGAGCTGAAAAATACTACCAAAAATAGTGGCAGCTGGGTAATGGCTTATAAGGATATAAAAAATTGAATATTTCCATGGAATTAAACTTTTCTTAATTAACATGATAACTTTATGTCATGGACAAGGACATATTACTAAAAACACTTTTTTAATTTCTAGATTTCGCTGTCATAACTGCTGAAAACTGCCAAAAATGGCTGAGAACAGCTGTCAACAGCCAAAAGTATATATTGTAGATTAAATCATCCCACCATGAAAAAATTTTGAAAAATTTTTTGCCCCCAGTAAAAATGTGGTTGATTTAAGCAAAAAAATGACCCATGCTAAATATTTTTTTCTGTGATGCAATAATTGTGACCTTACGAGCACTTCAAAGTTTTTGAAATCTGCAAAAAGAATGTTTTTTTGGTTCTTTTGTGTGATCTCAATTTTAAAGATTTTTACAAAATTTCAATTCTAGTATGTAAATATAAACCTAAAATTTACCAAAAAAATGGAGCAGTCTCAATAATAACATATGAAGGTGTAGCAAGAAATCTGCAAAGTCAAATTCCATTTTTGCAGTTTTTCTTACCTAACTTAAAAAAAAAATTTAATTTTGTTTTTCTTTTAGATGCAGTAACTACTGGACCAGGTAGTTTAAAAATTTTAGCTCAATATATATCAATTTTGCCCACCTTCCAGCACCAAACCCCCCTTTATTGACAAGAAGACCATTAATTTTATTTTATTAATTTTTAAAATACCACAAAAAAATTCATTTGGCAGCTTGCTAATGGCCGCAGCTCAGCTGGGAGCGGCCAAGAGTAGAATGAGTAGATAGGGCTTGTGACGTGTCTCTAGGTAGGTTTTTAACAGTCTGTGTAACAGCCCCAGCTGCCAAATGGATGGACCCCAACTATTTATAGTAGTATTTTTGAGCTCAGTACCAATAAAAACCTACCCCTAGACATGTTACAAGCCCTATATACTCTTCATACTCTTAGCCGCTCCCAGCCATTTTCAGCCAGTTCTAGCAGCTGGTACAAGAAATTTTAAAAATGGATATTTAAAGCAAAAATATGTTTCAAAAAGTTGATTCCTATGCAATTAATGATAGTTTCGCCCTGAATATAGCCCAAAAACAGCTAAATGACTGAGCTGCCAGCTGTTAGCCGTCACTTTTGCAACTTTTTGTTCCATTTTGGGAAAATAGATGTACCAAGGATTACTCATGCCAAGTTTTGTAACAAAATTCGAATTCTAAGTGCAATTTGTGCATTGATTACGAGATGGTTGCATTAAGCCCCCCCCCCCCTCCCCTCAAACTTGAGTTAATTCCTTTAATGATCTTGATAGATATATGTTTATAACTTTTAATATATTTTACAATAGTTTTTAAAGTTAATGTTGAGAGGGAGATATATCCCAATCATCTTTTTATAAAAAAAAATTTAAAATGTAATAAATTTCTTATGTAAAGTAGGTTTGGTAAAATACTAATAAAATCACCCTTGATTTTAGTTAAAGGGGGCTGTTAAAAGTCATAAGTGGGGTGTCAAAAAATTTAGTTGTTAATAAATTAATGGAATATAACCTGATATTATAAATTTGAAACATATTTTTGATGTACAAAGAGAATAAAGGAACATGTATTACACTTTTCTTCATAGAAGAAATTGAATCATTTTTTATTTGTTTTTTTCAACACAAGGTTATTTGTGTATCTCTTGGTACAAGATACCACCATATTATTAGTTAAATCTAATTTTTTATAAATTAAGTGAATAAGTCTGTTAGACCAAGGGTAGAAACTAAGTAGATAGACAGACAGACGGGCAAGAAGAATTATCAAAGTTTTACTAAAATAGACAATTAATTAGATAAAATCCAATAGAGAACCTGTGAATGATCAGACAGACAGAGGGACAGGTAAATAGTAACAGAGAGTCTTTGAGGCATTAACAAATTACAATTAGGCTATGCTAGATGATTCATTGAAATCCAAAAGAGAGGCAGTTAGACAGATAGACAGACAAGTGGTGGGACAGACAGACAAAAGGACAGACAGACAGAGGGACAGACAGACAAATGGGTATTGCCTAAAACAGTTTGGCTGCTATATGAATCATTAAAACCCACCGTAGAAAAGAAATTTACATTAGTTTCTTATTTCGATACTCAACGCCCCCCCCCCCCCCCTCCCCCACTCAAAGGGGTTTATTATTTCTTAATATCAATAAGTGACTTTTCAGCTTAATAAAATTGAATGTACTTTTTATTTCATCAATTTATCTTAAATAGAACGAAAGTTATAATCATTTTATTGTCTACAAGATATATGCTTTGAGTAAAAATCAACATAATTGTCAGTAAAAACGTCATATTTATGCATATTTACACAGTAAATAAATTTTAAAATTGTATTTTACTGTAATGAATAACTTAAGGGGGTTGTATGAAATATCAAAAACCTAAAAAAAACCTAATTTGGTTAAATTAGTCCAAGTAATGATTGATTTAGTACAGTACGTATGAATAAGTTGTCAATTTCCTACCAGAGTCCTTGTGGACAATAAGTAGTTCTTGGGATCTTAAGGAATGACACAATAGTGGCATATTGATGCACACCCTAATTATATTCAACCAAAACACCCCATCTAAAGTTTAATTCCCCTCTAAGTAATGTAAATTATCGCGATTTTAAAAGTATTTCCAGAATGTCCTTTCAAATTTTGTAGCTCTATAATTATGTCATTATAGTTCTTTTTTTATATTGTAATCGTTGTCACTTGAGCTTTAATTACTTTTATGGATGCTATCATCATTATTTATATTTCAACTTAATTTGATTTAACTATCCTTCCACCTCTGTAAAGATTGCAACTATATTTTTTATTCATCTTAATTGCAAGGAAAATTTTGCAAAGACAATTTATATGTCAGTAATTCTTTCTCCGCGTTGTTACAATGTTGGTGAAAATGATATGAAAAGCTAAATGTTAACTGAACTTTCGAACCTAATTAAAGTTACTACGCTTTCTATATTGTACCTAATCATTACAGTAATCTAAATCCAATTATCCTATGCGATAAAACGATCTAAGCCATAACAAGCTTAAAGCTAATTTAATTTTTGAGCTTATTTAAAGTTAATACGGTAACTATATTATTTTTAATCATTACAGTATTCTAAATTCAACATATAAAATAAAATATTTGCTAGATTTTAAACGCACTTTTATTTTGAGTTCCTTTATTCAGTATTTTTGAATGGAGATAATCTATTTGATGGCAATGTAATTATTTTATTCATGATAGAGGACAGTAACGTACAGAAGGGGTGTATCATCACCCCCTTGGTAAATCGCTGTGTATGCCACATAATCAGATTGAGGCATTCTTAAATTCTATAAATTGGAACAACTCTTTGATTGCATAACTTTAAATGTTATTTAACAAACCAGTATCAAGTAAAATCTTTAACAGTTTAAACTGTGATAATTTATCGGTGCTATGACCGGGATTCAAACCCATCACCTATCCTAAAACAGCAGGTCCAAGATTTATCTAAAGCAGAGTTCCATTGTAAGTCAACAAGATTTAAAACAAACAATTTGAAGCAACTTTGTAGTTTCAAAACATGATGGTAGCAAATTCATGCCTCAAAATTATTGGATGTAAAATGAAATCTATGATGACAACATTTTAAGTAATTATAAAATTAAATATTGATTGACAAATTGAGCAAATGTTCACTCACTTGTAAGTTATTATATCAAAAGGGAAGAAGAAAAATAAAAGAAAGAACGACATCGACAGGGCTCGGCAGCCGTGCCTCAGCCACCTGTAAGCCTCAGGGAAATCAACATTTTAAACATTTAAAATCAGCTGGAAGTCTAAAAATGACGCAAATATGGCAATTCCTCTTTAAACTATATATATTTTAAAGCATCCAAACGGGTTTAAATTTGAGACTTGGTCGCGGCTGACGCACGGCTGTCGATCTCTGATATAAAGCCAAGTTCACACTTTGCTTCTTTAGTCGAGCTATGATTTTGAATCTATGATAAATGTAAATTGAAAAAAAGGTTTCGTGAATATATATCTTAAAAGGTAGTTGTTTAAATTCTAATCTTAGTATATTTTATAATGTTTAACAACTATAATAAGACTTTTTATAATTTAACATATATTTATATATAAATCTTTCTATAACAAGTAAATATCTAAAAACACAGTATTTGTTAAAAATTCTTTACAATTATTTTTATAAAAAGTCCAAAATATTTTGAGATTTTGAAAATCTTCGTTTATCAACATTTGTATTGGCAGCAGATTCGGGTCTTGGCAGTCCTGAAAATGTATATACTATTATTAGGATCTTATTCGTAGAAGTTTGTCTATAATACGATATGAATGATTTTTCAGCATGGCTTAAAACCGTTTCTAGTCCAGCGGATATTAATCGGTTTCAAAGCCATACTGGAATATAAAGTTATAGGTTAACCTGAGTCTTTAATCATAATCAGAAGATTTCTCATTTTCTCTGTTACTTCAACCTAAATTTACAGATATTAAGTGCAGTGGCGTGCGAAGCACTTTGTCTAGGGGGGGGCATTTTGAAGATTTTGTAAAATTTTGCCCCCCCCTAAATCAAAGTGCCCCGGGGGGGCACTTTGCTTTAGGGGGGGGCATTTTGATTATATATACTAATTTTAAATAAGGGCGTTTTAAGGGGTGGGATTATTTGATTATGGGCCTTCTAGTCCTTATCCCTTCTTCCCCATCCCTATTTCCCATTTATATCCCCCATCTCTTCCCCCCCTTTCTTCTCCCCCATCCCTTCTCCCCACCCTGCAATGACCAAAGGGAAGGGAGCTAGAAAGCATCTTCGAAAAAAAAGTACAGAAGATAATTTAACCTTCCACCCCCCCCCCCCCCACCACAAAACATATTTTATGGGAGGAAGGGGATGTTATAAAATCTCAGCAGGAAGGATGAATAACCCCATTAAAAAATTTTTTTTTGGGGGGAGATAAAAACACTCATTTTGGAAATAATTTACCAAAAAATATGTAGAACTGATTTTAAATATTTCTTTATTGTATGACAACAAGGATGACAACATCTATAAGGAGCAAAGCACAAAAAATCATTAATAAGAATATAGACAAGAAGATATAAAGAGCATTAGTTTAAATAAATATATATTTTAGGTAGAAAAAGTCACAAATCCTTTTTCTTGTATGTTGTGTGATGACAGTCAAAGTAAATTACATACTAGATGCTACGAACAACGAGAGATTTTATTTTTTTGATATTATAATCCACAAAAAAATTTATTGTGCATAAAATCCAAAGATATAAAGAACTTTGTAAAAAATAAAAAAAAAATACTTGTCCTTTCATCTACAGATATGAAAATCTCTTAGAAATATGGAAAACTTTGGTGTATAGTCTCTTTTGTGGCAACGCTTCTTAAGGGGCATTTCGTCGTATTTTCATAGTAGCTTTTAATAGTTTATTATAGGTTAAGTTAGGTTAGGTGATTTTCCCACAGGGGCTATAAATAGGGGAAAAGCTACTGTGAAAATATGAAGAAATTAAGAGGCAATGTCACGAAAGGGACTATACCCGAAATTTGATTTTGATACCCTTAGCTACAAAAATTTTGTTAATTGGACCAAACAATGGGGGAATTGTGAAAGATACAAAATTGCCAAAAACGTCCTAAAAAGCAGTCCAACCTCCAGAAATTTCTAATATTTAATTATACTCCATAATGTTGGGAGTGTTAACATTAAGTTTTAGCCTTCTATCTTTAATTGCAGTTAAGAAAATTACATTTCCCCATTAGCATTACAAACTGACAGCCATAGTTATTATAGAGAAGATAAAAAGTTATATCAACATATCCTACCCTCTTCAAATGGCAATTTAACAATATGTCAATTTTTCATGAAGTGGTGTTTTCAAGGATTTATTAGGGCAGTGTGCAAAGCACACCGAAAAATATTTATTTCCTCTTTGAACTAAAATCAATTAACTACAACAAGAGTGACGTATTTTAACAAGTTAGGAATATAGAGTGTAGTTAGTTTTAAGTCTCTTTAATGAAAATTGCCATAAAAAAAACATGTCTTTTTGTAAGGGTATGTACACAAAAAAATTATAAACTTATCCTGAACATCATATGACATCATACATAGTTATTAAATTAGACAGACATACAATGTTAAAGAAAAGGCTTAGATAAATATCAACGCTGTTTCATTTTTATTTAAATAACTTAAATATTTGATTTTTACAAATGTTTTTATACAATGTGATAAAAAGCAGAAACCAATTGGGCGCGAAGCGCAAATTTTTTTCTTCAAATATGCAGGGAGGAGGGAAGGTGTTTTGGGCTATTTATTACACTAGTCCACAATATTTCATATTTGTTAGCTCAACATCTTTTGGGACTTAAATGGAATATTGATTGGTTGGTTAATTAAGTTGAGTTTCCATACGTTTCATCCACTAATTGTAATCTATATAAGGGGTAATTTTGTGTATCATCATTGGGGATGTACAAAATTTGTTTGGTAAAAAGTTTATATTATACAAAAAAAGATACTTACTATTAAGGTTAAATGAATAGTAACTGTCTGTTTGGCGCGAAGCGCCAAAAATTTTTTTTGTTGAGTATTTCTTGATCTTTTTTTTTTGAAATTGGGAGTTTTGCTTTTTGTAGGGTAGGGGGCAAAAAGGGGCATTTTTGTTTACCAGGGGGGGGCAAAATGGGGCATTTTTCAACATTTAGGGGGGGGCAGGGGGGGCTATCGCTAGGGGGGGGCAGGGGGGGGCGTTTTGGTCGCTAGGGGGGGGCGATTGCCCCAAACGCCCCCTTCGGTTCGCACGCCACTGATTAAGTGCTATTAAGTGCTAAACATAAGCACTCTTTGTGTTGATCGAATTTTTTAGAACATTTTGGACATTGATTTTTTTAAAAATTGAAAATCATAAGTTTTATAGCAAACGAATAAGATCAGCAAGTGGCGTGCACAGCAGTTTGTCAATGGATGTGAATCTTTGATAGAGAAAAGATACATTTTTCATTAACACAGGGATATAAAGGGATAAGACAATGGCTAATAAATTAATGTTCATCCCCAACGATGATTCATAAAATTTCCCCCTCAGTAGATTACAATTAGTGGTTGAACAGTTTGGACACTCAACTTAATAAACTAACCAACCAACCAAAATTCAATAAAAGTCTCCAACGTAATTAAGCCAACGAATTAGAAAACGGTAACATAAAACTTTGGATACTAATGTAATTGACAACCCAGTGCCCCCTCTCTCCCTGCATTGGCCTGTACTTGAATTATTGATTTATACCTGATCTAGTTTAGAATGTATCCTGTCAAAATCTGCTGATTCTATTTTGGCCTAAAAACATAAATACAATATTGTACAGTAATTAAACTTAAAAATATTACATGTGTAAGAAATCTTAAGTGATAAGACAAAGGAAGATAAATTGATGTAAACCCCAAATTAAGATAAACACAAGTTCTTCTTTCATATATTTTAAACAATTGGTGGAAAAGTTTGTACACTTCTGGTTTGTTCTATACAATAAAAATTTTATTTTGGTCCCCAAAGTTTTTAAACCAAGGCATAAAATACCTATAAAATATTTCACCTTTGGTTCCGGAGGCCCTGAAATCTTTTTCTTTAAAAAGTTCCAACAAAATACTCGTTCCACAAGGGCGGCTATGCCCGCAAATTCCTGAAACAATGCAAAAAGTACTTTTTATAAAAGGAATCATTGATTAATTAGAATAATAAATTAGGGAATTGAAACAACAAATTAGTTTGATAAACTCGAAAACTTGTTTTTTTTATTCTAAAATAGATTAAGGCAGCTGCAGGCATGCACTTTGCACCCAAACCGTAAGTTGCTGTTTTCGAACCCTAACTTAATTAAGATAAAAAGGCAGAATTATGTAATTTGAAATTTATAGCATGTATAATAAACGAAAGGAGTTATTTTTATGCTTACTTTTCGTAAAGGTATGTGTTCTAATTCTTTAAAACCAGGAATACTTTAAAACAGGAGTAGAACGCTAAAATTGGGCATGACAGTTGCAACGGACAGACATACCTTAACTAAAGAGTAGCTTCACTACTATACCAATGCTACCTTATAATTGAATTTATTCTTTATATGCGCAGCTATTGTAACGCCTCAGCCATTAGCTCTAACTCTATCGGACAAACATACGGACGGATATACCCTAACTAAAAAGTAGCTTCGCTATTAACAATGCTACCTTATAATTGAATTTATTTTTTATATGCGGAGCTATTGTAACAGCAGGGATGTCCAAGTCTTAAGTCATTAGCTCCAGCAGCATCGGACATACATACGGAAACACACACCAAAAATAAAGAGTAGTTCCGCTACTAGCAATGCTACCTTATAATTAAATTTATTCTCTATATGCGCGGCTATTGTAACAGCAAGGATGTCCCACACTTCAGTCATAAGCTCCGGCTCCATCGGCCCTCCCATTACTTCACTCAGGCTCTAAATAATTCATTTTCTCGTATTCATTCGAATCCGGTGGATAGGAACCGGTTCTCATCCATACGAAAAAACTATGTCTAGCATCGTATTATATCCAGTTTTCTACGAATTTAGAAATGTACAATCATAAGATTAAAACCAGTTTTTTTAGCCGGTGCCTCCGGCACCTCGGGGCTAAAAAAACTAGTTTTAATCTTATAATTGTACATTCTATATCCGCGGAAAGCCGTTTATAATACGATACGAGAAATAACTATTCCAGTATCGCTTCGAAACCGATTAATATCCGCTGGATTGGAACGGACTCTCAGCCATACTGAACAACATTGTAGGGCATCGTATTTAGGGAGTAAGGGAGGGGACAATGGATCGAATATTCAATTTTTAAAGAGTCTCAGACTTTGGGGACTGGCTTAAAGGGAATGTGCACGAATACAGCAGATTCTTACTGATTTTGGGGACTTGCGCATCAATGCCCCGCTAACTAGCTGAGCTAGTTTTGAATATGCAGACAGAAAAGTTTGTTATTTATCGCTGGTTTTAACAAATATTTTTTCCCAAGAAAATGTCTTTTCATGTATAGAAACTCTACTGTGATATTTATGTATTAAATAATCTAAGAACCGCTTGAATTTAGGGGTCAGTTATAAATATATCAGAAGGGTTGAGGTAGTTCTAAACAAGATTTTTCTAGTGATTAATTACAGAATGTTTACTACATTGTGATGTGTTGATAATTTAGTTTTCAAGTAAATGATTTTTTTCTTAGAACTAATTTTGTTCTAAATTAGTTTACCATGATCCCTTTACAATTTTGGTAAAATTTTCTTGATAAATCTGGTTTTCATTGCTTTTCAGCGAACCCTCTTAAATAGAATTAATTGCCCATTGTCCCCTCCCTTACTCCCTGCATCGTATTACAGACAATGTTCCATGAATATTAAAAATTATTACCTGTTTTTTCGGGGAAAATAAAACTGGAAATAGTCTTGTAATTTTATATTTCACTATCCGCGGACAGCTGTATATGTTAAGTTGCGATACATAACTATTTCAATATTTCAAGGGAAAAAATCTGATGAAAAATAGCAAAATTTCATACATAAAGATACAAAAACATCTTAAAGCAGTTTATAGAGAGAAATACAAATACTAATTAGAATTACTAGATATTGTTTTCTAATTCTTTTGGCAACAAAAAAAATCCCAATAGTTTTGTAGGTCCTTTATACGTCCAATATTCCCGAAAAACAATAAAATAAACAAATACCTTAATAAGTGCTTCTTCTGACAGCAAACCATCTCTTGAACTTCTATTTCTTGTGTAAACCTAGAAATTTATTTTCTTGGAACTTGAACAGTAGCTTTGCAACTAAAAAAGTTTGAAAAGAAACGATAAATATATTTGCAAAAAAAACTTTCTGTTTTTGAAAGCTTTTTTTGCTTTTGATTGCTTTTTTGTGGTTGGGATTCATTAAAAAGGTTTTTTTATATTACATGCAAAGGATTTTTTCCCCGCAGAAATTAATCTAATGGATGTATTATTACTTGGATCTTACACCAGATTTTCATGTTCTCTAATAAAGTAAAACACACAGTGGGCTAAAATAAAGATTCCACCTCACATACCCATCTACTCCCCTTTAACAGGATAAACGGAACTTCTAATAAATGAAAGGAGATGTAACAACCTAAATTGACGACAAATTTTCGGAATTTTCCCCTGTCATAATATCCATATATATATTCTATATACATTATTAATGTGAAATATTCCCTTTTACTTTGGTTAACATTCAATTTTGAATCAAGGGTAGATTTATTCGAACCACCAAGGTTAGCAAGGAAGACTAAATCCAAAGACAATCCACTTAGTATAGGGAAGATGAGGGGTTCGAAACTCGTCCCAACACTGCACCATAACAAAAACATTAAAAATAGTTATGACAGTTGCCATGTCTGAGGCGCGATATTAATAGTTAGAGTAGGGGGAATGCCTTAGCTAGAATCAGACGCAACACACCAAAATAAGATCCTCATGGACTAAACGCTAAATCCAAAGACCATTTAAGGTTACAGGTATAATAGGAGAATGTACTTTTGGAATAGAATTAAATAGTATAAACTTTTTTATAAAAAATATTAAATATCTATTAAACTATAATTTGTAAAATGATTAGCCGTTGTCTAAATTGTAAAAACGATTTACTAAAAAATCAATTAAAGATTATCTGATAAAAAGTTCGTCTTTACTACGAAGCGTTGCCCACCCAAAATCACGATTAAAAAGCTGTAATTACCAAATAATTTTTAAATTAATTTAGTTGTTATAGAGTAAGGTTTTCAGGTAAACATTACGTACAGAAAAACAAACAAAGTAAGTTATATGGAAAGATGCTAAATGTAAATAAATTATAAAGGTAATTAAAATTCTGACCAAAATTGGTACATTGTAAGTATAATACCTTATCAATCATAAAGCTGTCTCCTACTAGTTGCTAGAGAAACATATCTGGCTAGGTATCCCACAGGGGTTGATATTGTAAATATAATACCTTATCATAAAGTTGTCTCCTACTAGTTGCTAGAGAAACATATCTGGCTAGGTATCCCACAGGGGTTAATATTGTAAATAAAATACCTTATCATAAAGTTGTCTCCTACTAGTTGCCAGAGAAACATATCTGGCTAGGTATCCCACAGGGGTTAATATTGTAAATATAATACCTTATCATAAAGTTGTCTCCTGCTAGTTGCCAGAGAAACATATCTGGCTTGGTATCCCACAGGGGTTAATATTGTAAATATAATACCTTAGCATAAAGCTGTCTCCTCCTAGTTGCCAGAGAAACATAATTGGCTAGGTATCCCACAGGGGTTAATATTGTAAATATAATACCTTATCATAAAGTTGTCTCCTACTAGTTGCCAGAGAAACATATCTGGCTTGGTATCCCACAGGGGTTAATATTGTAAATATAATACCTTATCATAAAGTTGTCTCCTACTAGTTGCTAGAGAAACATATCTGGCTAGGTATCCCACAGGGGTAATATATAAATATAATACCTTATCATAAAGTTGTCTTCTACTAGTTGCTAGAGAAACATATCTGGCTAGGTGTCTCACAGAACTTAATATTGTAAATATAATACCTTATCATAAAGTTGTCTCCTACTAGTTGCCAGAGAAACATATCTGGCTAGGTATCCCACAGGGGTTAATATTGTAAATATAATACCTTATCATAAAGTTGTCTTCTACTAGTTGCTAGAGAAACATATCTGGCTAGGTGTCTCACAGAACTTAATATTGTAAATACAATACCTTATCATAAAGTTGTCTCCTACTAGTTGCCAGAGAAACATAATTGGCTAGGTATCCCACAGGGGTTAATATTGTAAATATAATACCTTATCATAAAGTTGTCTCCTACTAGTTGCTAGAGAAACATATCTGGCTAGGTATCCCACAGGGGTTAATATTGTCAGTTGGTTTAGGTCCATTGGTAATGAAAACCTAAAAATGTTTAATATAAAGTCATTGGCTACGATATTATGTAAAAGCTGAACATTAGTAGATGATGATGTTCTTTTTAATCTCTAGGTATATATTTGCATTTTTGTGATTTTATAAATTAACTAGGAAATTAGCACTATTTGTCTTCTTTAGATAAAAACAAAGTGATTGATTATTAAAAACAAAAATAATTTCAAGTTTTTATTTTGCCCGGTTCAAAGATAATGGAATTAAAGTTATAACAGAAAGCCTTAATTCACCTGAAATAAATTTTGTTTTCTTATGCCTATCTAGAAATCAAAGTACTATACCCGTTGAAATAATCAAACAGTCTTTGTTAATAGTTGTATCCAACATTTAAAAAAGTAATTATAATTTAAATTAAGGATGCTTTTGTTTATCATCATTACGGTTAATTGTCTTATCCTTTAATATCCCTGAAATGTATTAACATAAAAATTTATAAAACTATATTACCTGCAACTTTGAAACGAAAAGGACCTTGGTAGTTCCAACCAAAAGTCAGGTTCTTCTTTATGTTTCACCGTTCCTAAATTGAAAATTAATATAAAAAAAATTTTATATCCATTGAGATTAAGTGTTTTTGTCATATGTTAAAAATCTAAACTTTTCCACATATCTGTCATTGATTCTTACACAAAGTTTTATGGAAGTTCCAAAACATTTCATAATTTTAAACCTTTATTATCCGTTGCCTGAATTAGCAACAGTAAAACCACTCTTTCAATCCATTAAATCCCAAAAAATTACGCTTAAATTGCAGATATACAGATTTCATTTATCTACCTGGCAAAGGTTCAATCTCAGTTATAAGTGCTCTAATTTCTTCATCCACAGTGGCAAATGATCTGTTAGATGACTCCCTTACTTCAGCTACTACGAGGTCATCTTGCTCTGATAGTCTCTATAAAATAGATAGATTAATTTTGATAGACACATAGATAGATATAGACATACAGATACTTAATGAATAGACAGATATTTATAGAAGGTGGCAAATTATCTGTTACTTCAGCCAATATATGGTCATCTTGCTCTGATAGTCTCTATAAAATTAGAGATATATGTAATATATATAGTTAATGAATAGATAGATAGATATATGATTCCCTAACTTCAGCCACTACTAGGTCATTTTACTCTGATAGTCTCTATAAAATAGATTCATAATAATACCGTAAAGTCCATGAATATAATTCTTATAAAATTTTTAGAGTTTCAGTCTATCTGTCTGAAGGTTATTTACTGAAAGATCTTAGGATGCTATTTTAGGAGAAATCTAACTCTATTACTACATATTTTCTTACTGCACCAAGAAATAAATAATTAAGTAGATGGATACTTAGATTAGGCTATATAAAAATAATTGATAATTAAAAACAATCTTACCCCAAGGCCTTGAGGATCTCCTTTAACAACTAGGACTTGTGGTATTCCCTACAAAAATAAATATTACCTACTATTAATAAAAATAAAATCACGCAACCTTTAAAATTAAATAAACTTTGGATGGTTTGAACTTAATTACTCTGTTTAAACGAATAGTGTCGTAACTTTTCCACAATTAATTAAGGACTTATGAAGAAAGATTTTCTCTTAATATAATTGGAAATGTGTTTAACAATTTTGCTCCTTTGATTTTTCCTCTTATTTATATCTATTGATATGTTAAATGATGATTCCTAAGACGATTGTGTTTTATGTAGTAAGGAAGATAGCAATTGATATTTTAACTACTTGGATGTTGCATCAGATTATCATGTACTCTAATAAAGTGATACTCGCAGCTGGTCAAATAAAAACAAAATAAATTTATCCTCCATTCACCCTCTTTAATAAACATTACAACAATTAAAGTTTAGGTTAAACGTTATGCTATACTATAATTCTTTCTGTCTTTAGGTAAGTTTTTTGCTTGTTATGAGCTTAGCTTTTATAAATGTGGTTATCTTTGATTAAATATAACATACAGCTATATCAAGTTCAGATGTGGGTTTGTCCAATTCTATTTGTTTCTTCAAGGCGACCAAAGCTCTCCTAAAATATTATTTAGTTTGGTTCTTCGTGTACTACAATGTTAAATTTGAAACCGTGAAAAAACGGCAGCATACATCCGTTACCGCCAAAATAAAATGGTAATCTTCCGCAAAATTATAACATTTAAAGTCCCTTTAGACCATATCAATTTTTAATCAAAGAAGTTCTCTCAATTATAAGTTATTTAAGGTTATCCCTATTAAGGTGGACTCGACAGCCACGCGACAGATGCCTGTAAACCTTAAGGTAATCAATTTTCACAATTTTAAAAATCAGCTTGAAGTCTTAAACCTGACAAGAATATGACAATCCCTCTTGTAAAAAAAAATATTCAAAGCATTCAAACTGGTTTGAATTTGAAGCTTAGTAGCGGATGACTCGCGGCTTCCTAGCCCTGCTATTAAGGAAGTTGCCATCCTTGTTGTTCTACAAATAAGATATCTTACCTATCAAGAGGATTTTCATATTTACTTTCCAGAGGAATTATTTCCTCTTCCTCTTCTATAGATTCATCTTTGAATATCTAAAATTAGATTAGTTTTAATAGAAGACAAACAGCTTAAAAAATTGGCAAACTTTCCTTAAACCTTTAAAGAAGTACAAACCATATCTAGGGAAAAGTTTAGAGTAATATTACTTAAAAAGCAGACACGATTCCCCCTTCTATATCAACAACCATAAAAGATTTAAAGACTCTTAAAACCGCGGTAAAAAAAAGGTAATAAGTTTTCAATCGTATTTTGTTAATTTGTGATTTTTAGACTGAAACAATGCATTTGACAACTAATCAATAGCAATATTAAAACCAAATGGCAAAATATTTATAAGGATGTCTTCCAGAAGCAACAAAAACAGCATTTTTTACATTATCCCGTGAATCGCAAGTGAACAAAATATTCCAACCCTTTTTAGGGGTTTTAATTTTATTTCCTTTTAACAGTTTTACCTGTGTTTCTTCTGGTTCATCCACACTAGATGTAACTTGAAGCTCCTATTAGGATGACCATTAATTCTCCAATATTTTTGTTGTTAATTTTCTTCAATTTTTTCCCAGATATATAATAGTTGAGGAAAACTTGTCTATTTAATAAGGAAAATATTGCCCTAAAATTGCCCATTACATTAAAATAAAATACAAATGGTAAATTGTAACTCTGTATGAAAGTCAGACATATAAATACACCCTAGTTATACAATAACTGTGCTCCTTTAAATAAAAGACTAGCGGCTTCGCCCCTAGCCTCTAGGGGCTTTGCCCCAAGAGGTGATAAAAAAAATTAATATTTATTGTTTTTAGTGAGAGAATGTTGCTATTCTTTCATTCAAAATAAATGCTGGAATAAAAAATATTTTTTACCAAAGGACCTAGGAAATCTTCAGCAAATATAAAAAAAAAAAAAAAAAAAAGGGGGGGGGGATTTTTTTGTTTTTGGGGGGGTTGGGGGTGTCCCACCCCCCAAGAAAATAGCTTAAAACCACCACAGGACCAATAGGTATATACCCTGAAGAGTAGAATCCGATCGGTTCAGTGGTTACCGAGATCTTAAGGGACAGACAGACAGACGGACGGACAGACGGTCAGACGGACAGACAGACATCGTTCTACTTTGTATTATAGATAAGTATAATAAGGGGGGGGAAGTTCTGACACATTTGCGTAAACAGTGAGTATAGGCTTTATCTTTGGACTGAGAGGATAGGTTATTAGGGATGAAATCATTCTTATATGATGAATTTCCCCCAGATTTAAGATTTTTTGGATAGGCCTCCAGGTTCCGGAGCTCCAGGCCTCCAGGTGGTCTCTGTACAGGTAAAAATGAAAAAAAAAAAAAAAATTTTAAAGTTAAAAATCAACTTATAAAACAAAATATGCATATTTTTTCTTCAAATATGTGAATAATATTAAAAAAGATGCATATTTTGTTTTATAAGTTGACCTGTAACTTAAAAAAAAAAAAAAAATTTTTTTTCAATTTTACCTGTACAGAGACCACCTGGAGGCCTGGAGCTCCGGAACCTGGAGGCCTATCCAAAAAATCTTAAATCTGGGGGAAATTCATCATATAAGAATGATTTTATCCCTAATAACCTATCCTCTTAGTCCAAAGATAAACCCTATACTCACCGTTTACGCAAATGTGTCAGAACTCCCCCCCCCCCCTTAATCTACCTGACATATTTTCATAGGTATAGCAGATTGATTTTTAATAAAACAAAAATTTTAATCTATTATATAAAGAAGTATGGAAATTTGTTTGTTTTTTAACATCTCGCCACACACTTAATTAATTTCATTTTCATTCAGGGAAGCTTCACATAAGTCAAAGAATGGTTTAAGGCTTTTCCAATTCTTCTCTCTCCATCTATATATATTAGAGCCCTTAAATTTTAGAGGCACAGCTAGAATTAGTAAATATATTGGTCATTCCTTTTGTTTGCTCTTTCTTCTGCTGCTCTTTTTCTTCTTCTTTTCTTTCCCCTCTTCTTCTCCTTCTTCCTTCCCTTCCTGATCCTAAAATAGTATAAAATTAAACACTCCCCTTTTCTTTTACTGTTTTTTTTTTTTTTTACCCTTCTCTGATCTTAAAAGGCAGGGGCTGTTATTCAGCTAATTAATTTAATTTGAAATTGCCGAAAATTAAATATTTTGTTTATGTAAAATTTGTTTCTGTGTAACTGAAGGGAAGTGGGTAAGGGGAGAAAAAAGGAAAGCCTGTTAAGGGGAAATTTTACTTAGCATTGTTTGTCAGAACTGCATTACCTTTTCCCTGCTAAAAGGAAGAAGGATGAATTTTTATACATACTGGGTGTCCCTAAAATGACTTCATTTCGTTTTTAGAAAACAACCAGTGTAGAAGTATGAAAAAAATAATTTAAGTAAAATTGATGTATGTTTTTACAGAGAATATTGACCTCCTTCTGGTTGATTCGTAAAACCTTAAAACGCAGTTGTATGTTACAAATATTTTACTTGCCTTAAAGTTTTTTTATTTATGTTCAGTTAATTTTGTTATTGTGTTTTCATTTCATATGATAAACAACTATAAATGTGAAAGAAAAGTTTAAGTATAAACTTTAATTCTTGGTATAAGATAAGACAATTCATCATTATACACATTATTATGACACACTTTTTCTTCAAACCATTAGTGTTCATAACTATATTGTAGGTATGTCTTATAGCTTCAATATTTAACCTTTTACTACTATTCCTAATTTACATTTGTTCATTTGACACAAAAAAAAAGTACGTCCTTGCATAGTCTAGATTAAATAAAATAATACAAATTATGTAAAACAAAATATTTTTAAAGTAGGTACCCATTATGTCAAAACTTTCTGATAGTCAAAACATCCTCTAGATTTGTGGCTTTGTGTTGTTTCTTTGGATAGTTTTTATCTTTGAGTAATCTTAGATTTGAATGGATTGGATTTGGTTGTCTGTTGCCAGTTAATCTCAACTCCAACTCCCTGGAAGATATTTAATGATTTTATTTAGATGTTCTGCATTCAAAGAGGGCAAACAACCAGCATAAGGACATTTTAAGAAATTAAAAATGAAACAGCCAAAACCCATCCCAGAGTATAAGTAAAGCTAAATGAAATTATAGCTTCAGTGGTTGGCCTAAGTTCAACAAATAAAACAACCAATTTCAATGACATACCCAAAAATCTACTAATATTTAAGGGTTTTTTTTAATAAAAAACATCATTCAATATAAATCCTTTGAGCAGTCTTTATTATGTTAGATTCCTCCACTTTTGGTCTTGTTGCAAATTGAACTACTTTTCTTGGCTTCTACATATTTTTATCATTTATATTAAATATATTATGATATAATATAACTAGCGGCTTCGCCCCTAGCCTCTAGGGGCTTTGCACCAAGAGGTTTGAACAAACTAATTTTTCGTGTTTTAGATTTTAAAGAAAATTTTTAAATAAATTTGAGGGGGGGGGTTGTCGACCCAACTATTTTAATTTTGGTTTTATAAAAAAAAAATTTTTGAGGGGGGGATATTTTTCATTTTTGGGGGGGGTTAGGGGTGTCCCTTCCCCCAAGAAAGTAGTTATAAACCTTCCCGGGACCAATGAGAAGCTACCCTGTAAAGGAGAACCCGATAGGTTCAGCGGTTAGCGAGATCCTTCGCTACAAACAAACATACAGACAAACAAACAGACAGACAGACATCGTTCTACTTTGTATTATAGATATAAGTTTGAAATCAAAGAAACATTTTGAGGTGGAGGGCAATTTTTTTAAGCGGCAATTCCTCTTGAGGTAGTACACTCCCTAAAAAGTAGTAACAAACCTTCCCAGGACTTATGACAAGCTTCACTTTAAAAAAGAACCAAATTGTTTCAGCAGTTAGCGAGATCTTTCGCTAGCTTCATACACACACACATAGTCATTCTGTCAATTTTATAAATGGATATAGTAAATGTTTTACTTTTGATTTCTTGTTTAAATGAACTGTTAAAGGTTGTGAACAGGCCTTCCTACAAAATAAATATTGTAAAAAACAATAAGGACAACATCCAGAAAGATCTAAGCATAAAAACAATCAGGTACAGAAAACAGACAAAGTGAGTTAAAGAGCAAATGTTCAGAGATAAGAAAAAAGGAAAAAGCAGTCTATTTTTAGTAGCAGCCGTATCATTACGGCTGGATTGACAAACGAACAGACAGAAAAAGTGAATTATAGAGAAGCTTCGCTGCTGAAACTAATTTAATTGTATGAAGTAATTTATACGAGTTTATAGATGTCTGAAAAAAATCCAATACATTAAGAGTAATTTTTATCGCATCGTATTATAGACAGCTTTCTGTGGATATTAAAATAAAGTTATAACATTAACAACAGTTTTGTTAGCCACAAGGAGCCAAAGCCAAGGCTAACCATACTGGTATTAATTTCATGCTTTTTATTTTAATATTTTTGGAAAATTGTCTGTAATTCGATGTTATACATATTTTCAGTATGACTGAGAACCGGTTCTAATCCAGCGGATATTAATCGGTTTCGAAGCCATAATAGAATTTGATTTTCAAATTCAAAACCTGTGACAATATCTGGAAACTGGATAAACCTTTTTGGGAATAGGTTTGGTAACTTTTGGCTGTTGTGGTGGGGGCGTTGGAGCCCTTGAGGAATTCGTACTGGTGGCCTTTTCATTCTCTGCTTCTAATTCCTGCATTTTCAGGACCCAGGCCTCTTTCCAGGCCTTGATTTCCAGATCAAACTGCCTGTTGTTATGACAATTGGCTTAATTGGTTATAAAGTAGGTACTCTACTTTTGAATTTTATTAATAAATCAGAAATCAAACAAATTCTAAAACTGTATGGTTATCAACAAAATGAACAAGAAAGCATTAATGGTAATCATCAAATATCTATAATACAAAGTGGCTTGATGTCTGTCCGTCCGTCCGTCTGAAGCTCAAGATCTCGGTAACCACTGAACCGATTGGATTCTACTCTTCAGGGTATATACCTATCTGTCCTGTGGTGGTTTTAAGCTATTTTCTTGGGGGGTGGGACACCCCAAACCCCCCCCCCAAAAAAATGAAAATTTCCCACCCCCCAAAAAAAAACGATTTTTGTATTTTTCTAATTTTAATGTTTTTTAAGTTTTTATATAATTTTATATATGTTTTAAACTTTTTATATCTTTTTATATTTTTTTTATACTTTTTTATATTTTTTATAGGGTAGTGCGGGGTAATTCCGGTCAATTTTTTGCTTCAACTTAAAAAAAAACATACTTCCACAAACCTTTTTCCGTTTTTTAAGAGTGCAAATGAACGATATGGCAATAACGAAGAAGCCTGTCTTGGTCCCATAAAATTTTTAATTTTAAAAATCCTGCCAGTTTTGACAGCAGTTTTTGATATATTTTTTCTTGTCTCAAATTAGCTAGGATTGACCTACAAGGGTGGTTAAGGTGTCTAAAGATGCAAAATTACATGCCTGACAATTAACTCGAAATGATATGGGGTCTAACTCTAATATTTCAACACATTTTATGCAACAGAAATTTTGAAAATGCAAAATCTTGAATATGTACTCTAAATCTTGAAGATAGAACCCATATCCTGGGGAGTTTTTGTTAGGACATGCAAAGAGCTTTCTATAGACACCTTAAACACCTTTCTAGCTTAATCCTAGCCGATTTAACATAAAAAAATCCAAACCGCGCAAAAATCGCGAACACCCTCTTATACGAAAAAGATGCAAGGGTTTCATATGGAATTTTAAATCTTCTAGCGGTCTTTCTAATAGACATACCCCTTCTTACATGAGCCAATGCAGCTGATACATCTTCAGGCAAATATTTAAAGTGTTCATGAAGCTGGGAAAAAGTTGATATATGTCACTGATTAATGTTTTTTAAGAGTACTATTTTGAGAATTAAGTCTTAATTACTTCCCATTTTAAAATAAATCAAACTTTAAAAAAACGAATTTATTCCCTTGAAAACATTGATGTATTTTGTGTTTTATTATACATATCTTAAAACCTATCAAAATCGACAAATAACAATCTTTTTGTTAAGGTTTACTTGCAAATTTAGAGTAGAATAAATTCTTTTGTTACATACATATCAAACTAACCAAAAAGGTTTATAATTTCTTTTTAAGGGGAGATTAAACGATTTTTACGGATAATCAAAAAGATATTACCAAATATGGATATAAGGTCAGCTGATTTATAGTTGTCGATTGTAACATAGCATCCTCATCCTATCTCAATAATTACTACTTGCTAAAAAAGCTTCAAACTTCCATAAAAAATTTAAATTTTAAAAATTAAAATTTTTAATGTATAATGTATAAATCGTTTTGGAGGGTGGTGGTATTCTCCTCCAAAATAGTTATAAACATTTCAAGAACTTATGACGAGCTACCCTGTAAAGGAGAACCATACTGGTTCAGCTGTTAGCAAGATCCTTTAGAACAGACAAACATACAGACATCCTGTTACATTATTTTAACAATTTATATTTAGGATGTGTGTATTACTTAAATATAATTTATTAACTTAAACAGAAAGAGGGCTACTTATAGTAGATATTCAAAATAAGCTTTAAAACACAAAATAATTTATAAGTTTTAGGTCATGGAAAGGAAACAAGTTTGCAGGTTTTGTTGTATTTGTATCCTTTCCATGAACCAAAGTTTTTATTATAAGCGTTTTCTAAGATAGGCATTTGTTGAGTATAACCCTTCTCTCTCTCTCTCTCTCTCTCTCTCTCTCTCTCTCTCTCTCTCTTCTCTCTC